>NC_091821.1:310222891-310225391 GCF_038994185.2 Dermacentor albipictus
ATAGTCCCCGGTTTTCCAGAGTTCAGGCGTGGATTGCGCAACCGTGGACGCAGTGACGCTCTCGGAATAATTCAGCATCGTTAACCCGTTCAGGGGCCGTCTGTTTATAGTATAATGCTTACGATGCTGGGAACGGGTTAATTCTTCGAAGTAAAAAAAAAATCGGCACATGAAGAGGCTTTCGCACTACACTGTGTCAGCGTATAATTTTCTTCTAAACTATAAAGCCCCCTGCTCGGCGCTGATTAGGTGAGACGGAGACATGGGGCTACGCCTCGTTTGCATAAATCAAGCTACGAGTGCCCCGACCGGTCGTTCCGTTCGGCGCCACTTAGCCATGCAGCGCGGTGCTTGAGGGAGCGATAAAAACCCGCGCCGAGGGGAGCTCGCACGTGCACCCGCGCTTCTCTGCACTCGGCCGCCTCGAAACGAAGTTCGGTTTGGCGCCGATGCATCTGTTGCGCGAGTCCTGGCGTCAGCGCGTGCGTGCATCCCTTTCCAGGGTTCCCGCACGTTCTTGTCTTAGCACGCGCTCGAGAGATTAGCGGCGACTATAGGTGACGCAGTAGCTGGTCGTCAAAAAATCCATTGCGTAACTTGGCCGCAAGCTCATTTTATTGCCTTTTAGACTTCTATCTTTCAGAACATTGCCCACGAATGCTTGAAAAGGCGCCAGATCTAAGATTCTGCTATCTGTACCCTCGCAAATATATATATGCTTTGTTTTGCTCCGATGCAATCGCGCACGTGATGTATGGAAATTTAAATATTGGCCTACGCTTCTATGTGTCCGTAGGGCAGCGCTTTGCACGAAAAGGACATTCCAACACCTGCACCAGCGGCCTGCTGCGTCATTCTATTTTTTTCCCGGTAAACACAAGAGAGAGAAAATTCTCGGAGCTTAACAGCCTTAACTCGCATCGTATGAAAACGTAACTTTACATATGTATGTACCACAATCATCGTTTTCCCAAATGTCCCCAGGGTTTGCGAAGTTAAATGACTCATTCGCGCGTGTACTCATTTTCTCAAAACGAAGCATTGAAGCAGCTACTCAACCGAGGGTCTCTACTACACACGTCTGTCCTATCTCTCCGCAAGGACACGGCCTTGTTATTATTTTTCTTCTACTCTGCCGATGCGCTGTTCACCGCAGTCCGGAAAGGAAGCCATCGGTTGTGTGCTTCTCAATCCGATCACGAACAAATCATCGCCTCATAAAGATTTTCCTTTTATCTCGATCGACCGCACTCGGTCACCATCGCGTGAGTCGAGTAAAATAAAAACGGGGCCGCGGTATCCTCTCGCAGTTCCCCCGCCCCATGTCGGCCACTCTCCTCCACAACTCTGCGGATATGGACGACGCGCCGGTTCAGAAACGATGGATGCAGGGGGAGAAATGTGCGATCGTCGCCCGCCGCGGGCATGGGGGGTGGTGGTCGCATCCCACCGATGCCGAAATATTTGTGGCCATGCCAAGCCGAGGGCTTGGCATGGCCACAAGGCGAGCCGTGCCGCCTTGTCCTGTCTCCGCCTCATCCTCCGGCGATGTCGATGACATGCACGCAGTTAGCAGCGCTTTCTCTTTGTTGGGCGCAGGGGCTGACGGAGCCTAACGAGACGTCGGGGAATGCGTCGTGATTGATGAAGGCGTGCATCGTGCGCAGGTGATGTGCGTCGACGGGAGGGTCACCCGCACAAACAATGATCGAGGCTGTCAGTGTTGAGGCGAATAATATATCGATTCGCGTGCCAGACAGTGCACCTTCTGCATAGTATTAGGCCGCTCCTGTGTCTAGTGATCGCAGTGTTTTTATGCCCTTCGCTGAGCGTCGTAAAAGAGATGACGCCCCACGAGAAGATAACCGCATAAACGTACCACGAACGCGTTTGTACGAACGGACGAAAATCTGTCAGGTAGAACTCAATGCTCGCCTGCACGGCGTTTTCAGCATGCCAATTTCCGACTACTCCGTCAGTATACCGGGTTTCCCCCGTAACTTGAGCCAAGATTTAAAAAATAAAGATATGCACAGGCCACGTAGCTGGACAGAACCACCGTAATGTCTGCCGTCGCTTGCAGATACTCAGACAATTTTTTTGCGATCCGCCTAATGACGCAACCAGTTAAAATTAATTAATTAATTAATTTCTTAGATGTTATAATTAGATGACAAGTGCCAGTGAGAAAATTGTAGACCAGCATGAAAAACTCCTGATACCGCTTTCTGTTGCTCAATATGTGCTACATAAAACTTTTTCCGAGCGTGAAAGAAGCCCGCGAATACACGAAAAATTGCCGTGCGACTGTATTCGTGGGCTTCACTCGCGCTCGGAAAGACATTTTTATGTTGCACACATTGAGCAACAGAAAGCACTATTGGAAGCTTTTCATGTTGCTCTATAATTTCCTCATTTACACTTTTTATATAATTATTATATTTGAGAGGCTGATTAATTAATGAAGCCTAATTATTTAGTTAGGCGGAATACAAAGAAT